>NC_091291.1:93506306-93513806 GCF_032444005.1 Ranitomeya imitator
CCACTGCTTAAGCCAGTACATGTCCGGGCCCATCTGAAGTTTGCTAGAGAGCATTTGGATGATCCAGAGGAGTTTTGGGAGAATGTGCTATGGTCTGATGAAACCAAACTGGAACTGTTTGGTAGAAACACAACTTGTCGTGTTTGGAGGAAAAAGAATACTGAGTTGCATCCATCAAACACCATACCTACTGTAAAGCATGGTGGTGGAAACATCATGCTTTGGAGCTGTTTCTCTGCAAAGGGGACAGGACGACTGATCCGGGTAAATGAAAGAATGAATGGGGCCATGTATCGTGAGATTTTGAGTGCAAACCTCCTTCCATCAGCAAGGGCATTGAAGATGAAATGTGGCTGGGTCTTTCAACATGACAATGATCCAAAGCACACCGCCAGGGCAACGAAGGAGTGGCTTCGTAAGAAGCATTTCAAGGTCCTGGAGTGGCCTAGCCAGTCTCTAGATCTCAACCCTATAGAAAACCTTTGGATGGAGTTGAAAGTCCGTGTTGCCAAGCGAAAAGCCAAAAACATCACTGCTCTAGAGGAGATCTGCATGGAGGAATGGGCCAACATACCAACAACAGTATGTGGCAACCTTGTGAAGACTTACAGAAAACGTTTGACCTCTGTCATTGCCAACAAAGGATATATTACAAAGTATTGAGATGAAATTTTGTTTCTGACCAAATACTTATTTTCCACCATAATATGCAAATAAAATGTTAAAAAAACAGACAATGTGATTTTCTGGATTTTTTTTTCTCAGTTTGTCTCCCATAGTTGAGGTCTACCTATGATGTAAATTACAGACGCCTCTCATCTTTTTAAGTGGTGGAACTTGCACTATTGCTGACTGACTAAATACTTTTTTGCCCCACTGTATATATATATATATATATATATATATATATATATATATATATATACATACACAACACTTACATGCACACTGTAAAGTATATACACACATGGACACTAGATAACATACACAGGTGTGTGTATATATATATATATATATATATATATATATATACACACATACACTTACATGCACACTATAAAGTATATACACATGGACACTAGATAACATACACAGGTATATATATATATATATATACACATACACAACACTTACATGCACACTATAAAGTATATACACACATGGACACTAGATAACATACACAGGTATATATATATATATATATATATATATATACACACACACATACACTTACATGCACACTATAAAGTATATACACATGGACACTAGATAACATACACAGGTATATATATATATATATATATATATATATATACACACATACACTTACATGCACACTATAAAGTATATACACATGGACACTAGATAACATACACAGGTATATATATATATATATATATACACACATACACTTACATGCACACTATAAAGTATATACACATGGACACTAGATAACATACACAGGTATATATATATATATATATACACACATACACTTACATGCACACTATAAAGTATATACACACATGGACACTAGATAACATACACAGGTATATATATATATATATATATACACACATACACTTACATGCACACTATAAAGTATATACACATGGACACTAGATAACATACACAGGTATATATATATATATATATATATATATATATATATATATATACACACATACACTTACATGCACACTATAGAGTATATACACACATGGACACTAGATAACATACACAGGTATATATATATACAGTGGGGCAAAAAAGTATTTAGTCAGTCAGCAATAGTGCAAGTTCCACCACTTAAAAAGATGAGAGGCGTCTGTAATTTACATCATAGGTAGACCTCAACTATGGGAGACAAACTGAGAAAAAAAAATCCAGAAAATCACATTGTCTGTTTTTTTATCATTTTTTTTTGCATATTATGGTGGAAAATAAGTATTTGGTCAGAAACAAACAATCAAGATTTCTGGCTCTCACAGACCTGTAACTTCTTCTTTAAGAGTCTCCTCTTCCCTCCACTCATTACCTGTAGTAATGGCACCTGTTTAAACTTGTTATCAGTATAAAAAGACACCTGTGCACACCCTCAAACAATCTGACTCCAAACTCCACTATGGTGAAGACCAAAGAGCTGTCAAAGGACACCAGAAACAAAATTGTAGCCCTGCACCAGGCTGGGAAGACTGAATCTGCAATAGCCAACCAGCTTGGAGTGAAGAAATCAACAGTGGGAGCAATAATTAGAAAATGGAAGACATACAAGACCACTGATAATCTCCTTCAATCTGGGGCTCCACGCAAAATCCCACCCCGTGGGGTCAGAATGATCACAAGAACGGTGAGCAAAAATCCCAGAACCACGCGGGGGGACCTAATGAATGAACTGCAGAGAGCTGGGACCAATGTAACAAGGCCTACCATAAGTAACACACTACGCCACCATGGACTCAGATCCTGCAGTGCCAGACGTGTCCCACTGCTTAAGCCAGTACATGTCCGGGCCCGTCTGAAGCTTGCTAGAGAGCATTTGGATGATCCAGAGGAGTTTTGGGAGAATGTCCTATGGTCTGATGAAACCAAACTGGAACTGTTTGGTAGAAACACAACTTGTCGTGTTTGGAGGAAAAAGAATACTGAGTTGCATCCATCAAACACCATACTACTGTAAAGCATGGTGGTGGAAACATCATGCTTTGGGGCTGTTTCTCTGCAAAGGGGCCAGGACGACTGATTCGGGTACATGAAAGAATGAATGGGGCCATGTATCGTGAGATTTTGAGTGCAAACCTCCTTCCATCAGCAAGGGCATTGAAGATGAAACGTGGCTGGGTCTTTCAACATGACAATGATCCAAAGCACACCGCCATGGCAACGAAGGAGTGGCTTCGTAAGAAGCATTTCAAGGTCCTGGAGTGGCCTAGCCAGTCTCCAGATCTCAACCCTATAGAAAACCTTTGGAGGGAGTTGAAAGTCCGTGTTGCCAAGCGAAAAGCCAAAAACATCACTGCTCTAGAGGAGATCTGCATGGAGGAATGGGCCAACATACCAACAACAGTGTGTGGCAACCTTGTGAAGACTTACAGAAAACGTTTGACCTCTGTCATTGCCAACAAAGGATATATTACAAAGTATTGAGATGAAATTTTGTTTCTGACCAAATACTTATTTTCCACCATAATATGCAAATAAAATGTTAAAAAAACAGACAATGTGATTTTCTGGATTTTTTTTTCTCAGTTTGTCTCCCATAGTTGAGGTCTACCTATGATGTAAATTACAGACGCCTCTCATCTTTTTAAGTGGTGGAGCTTGCACTATTGCTGACTGACTAAATACTTTTTTGCCCCACTGTATATATATATATATATATATATACACATACACTTACAAGCACACTATAAAGTATATACACATGGACACTAGATAACATACACAGATATATATATATATATATATACACACATACACTTACATGCACACTATAAAGTATATACACATGGACACTAGATAACATACACAGGTATATATATATATATATATACACACACATACACTTACATGCACACTATAAAGTATATACACATGGACACTAGATAACATACACAGGTATATATATATATATATATATATATATATATACACACATACACTTACATGCACACTATAAAGTATATACACATGGACACTAGATAACATACACAGGTATATATATATATATATATATATATATATATATATATATATATACACACATACACTTACATGCACACTATAAAGTATATACACATGGACACTAGATAACATACACAGGTATATATATATATATATATATATATATATATATATATACACACATACACTTACATGCACACTATAAAGTATATACACATGGACACTAGATAACATACACAGGTATATATATATATATATATATATATATATACATACACACATACACTTACATGCACACTATAAAGTATATACACATGGACACTAGATAACATACACAGGTATATATATATATATATATATATATACACACATACACTTACATGCACACTATAAAGTATATACACATGGACACTAGATAACATACACAGGTATATATATATATATATATATATATATATATATATACACACATACACTTACATGCACACTATAAAGTATATACACATGGACACTAGATAACATACACAGGTATATATATATATATATATATATACATACACACATACACTTACATGCACACTATAAAGTATATACACATGGACACTAGATAACATACACAGGTATATATATATATATAGATTCAAGATTCAAAGAAGCTTTATTGGCAGGACCAAATACACATCAGTTTTGCCAAAGCAAGTGTATAGAGGCAATAGGGATAGGGACTGAGGGGATGTTGGGTAGGAGCTGTGGGGGGAGGTGGATGGGGCAGATCCAGGTTGGGGGCTATAGTCCATGGCATAGGGGAGGTGGATGGGGCAGATCCAGGTTGGGGGCTATAGTCCATGGCATAGGGGAGGTGGATGGGGCAGGTTCAGGTTGGGGGCTATAGTCCATGGCATAGGGGAGGTGGATGGGGCAGGTCCATTGTGGGGGCTATAGTCCATGGCATAGGGGAGGTGGATGGGGCAGATCCAGGTTGGGGGCTATAGTCCATGGCATAGGGGAGGTGGATGGGGCAGATCCATTGTGGGGGCTATAGTCCATGGCATAGGGGAGGTGGATGGGGCAGGTCCAGGTTGGGGGCTATAGTCCATGGCATCATAGTTCTCTTTCTCGCAGTCTATGGCATTCGCTCACATACCGCGCTGCTATCTCCACCGCTCTCTCTTCTTCTCCCAGCAAGATATATGTTTTCTCTTCCTCCTTCATGGTGATGAAGTCTGGGAAGAGATGTGAGAGTCTCCTGAAGTGAGTGTCCCTCACTGCTGAGTATTTGGAGCAGTGTAGCAGGAAGTGGGTTTCGTCCTCTATGGCCTCCTGGTCACAGTGTTGGCACAGTCTTTCCTCCCTGGGCTTGTAGCTCTGCCTGTGTCGGCCACATTCGATGGCCAGACTGTGGGCGCTGAGTGTATATCGGCTCAGGATCTGGCGGTCTCTGGGGTCCGGGAGTTTCTCCAGATATGGGGCCAGTCTGTAGTCTCTCTGTAGGCTCCGGTACATGGTCAGTTTCTGTGAGCTGATGATATCATTCTTCCAGTCACTGACATACCTCTCCTGGCCTTCATCTGCCATCTTCCTAATTCCGGCTTTTGTCAGGTTGTTGTGATTGGTGTTCTGCTCCGGTTGGGTTTGGCTGGGCTGTTCTGGGGGTTCTGGTTTTTCTGTTTCACCTTCATATATCAGGGCTTTATGGTGATGGGAGCTTGGATTGCTCCTATGCAGGTGAGCCCGGAATGACAGCGCCCTCTTTAGAACTGTTAGGTGTAGAGGGAATCTGCCCAGCTCGGCCCGACAAGCACTGTTGGAGGTGCTCCGATGGACCTGGAGAAGGTGCTTGCAGAATTCCAGGTGGAATATTTCTGTTGGACTGGAGTCCCACTTTGACCAGTCTGGGTAGGTGTGAGGACCCCAGACTTCGCTGCCATACAGGAGGATTGGGGCGATGATGGAGTCGAAGATTTTTAGCCAGACCCTCACTGGTGGCTTCAGATGGTAGAGTGTCCTTCGGATGGCATAGAAGGTTTTGCAGGCCTTGTCTTTCAGGGTCTCTATGGCTTGTTTGAAGTTCCCTGACCGGTGAATCTCTAGGCCCAGGTAGGTATATTTGTCCGTTCCTGTGAGGTCGCAGTTGTTGAGGATAAATGATGGGTGTTGGTCTGATCTTCTCTTTCTCCTCTGGAACACCATGGTGTTGGTTTTCTTTAGGTTGACCGGTAGGGCCCAGGTGGAGCTGAATTTCTCTAGGATTTTCAGGTTGTCCTGGAGGCCTTGCTCGGTTGGTGACAGCAGCAGCAGGTCATCTGCATACAGCAGGAATTTCACCTGAGCGTCGTGGAGGGTGAGTCCTGGTGCTGAGGAGGATTCCAGGGCGGTAGCCAGCTCGTTGATGTAGATGTTGAAGAGCGTTGGGCTTAGGCTGCAGCCTTGTCTTACTCCGCGGCTCTGCTGGAAAAAAGCCGTTCTTTTGCCGCTCACACTCACGCTGCAGCGGTTCTCGGTGTAGGAGCTTTTGATGACATCGTAGGTCTTTCCTCCTATTCCACTCTCCAGCAGTTTCAGGAATAAGCCCGGGTGCCACACTGAATCAAAGGCCTTTTTAAAGTCCACAAAGCAGGCGTATATCTTCCCATTCTTTGTATTGTAGATGTGTCTCTGAATGAGGCTGTGCAGAGTATAGATGTGGTCAGTGGTGCAGTGGTTCGGCATGAACCCTGCTTGGCTCTTGTTGAGGACGTTGTGCTCGGTGAGGAAGGTGAGGATCCTCTTGTTCAGGATACTGTTGAACAGTTTTCCCAGGTTGCTGCTGACGCATATGCCTCTGTAGTTGGCTGGGTCATACCTGTCCCCACTCTTGTGGATGGGTGTGATGAGGCCTTGGTTCCAGGTACGAGGGAAGTAGCCGGCACTCAGTACAATATTGAAGAGTTTAACCATTGCAGCCTGTATTTCTGGTGGGCTGTACTTCAGCATTTCTGGTAGGATTCCATCTAGGCCACCGGCTTTTCTACTTCTTATGGAGGAGAGTCTCTCGGTTACTTCCTGTAGTGTTATAGGTGTATCCACCGGGTTTTGGAAGTTTTTGATTTTTTCCTCCATTGCTTTTAGTTTCGCCATTATGTTTTCCTGTTCTTGGCTTAGTCCTTCCTTTGGAATGTCTTTATAGAGGTCTCTGAAGTATTGGAGCCAGAGGTTGCCATTTTGGATAAGGTTGTTGTTTTTCTTGTCTTTGGTGTCCATGTGGTTCCATAGTTCCCAGAAGGAGTGGTCTTGGAGGGCGTCTTGGAGTTGATTGAGCTTCGTAGAGATGTAACTCTGCTTCTTCCTCCTGAGGATGGTTTTGTACTGCTTTTGTATGGAGTCATAGGCTTCCCTCAGACCCAGGTGGTTGGGGTCTCTGTGTTTCTTGTTGGAGGCTGTTCTCAGGGTCTTCCGTACAGCTTTACATTCTCTGTCAAACCAGCCATTGACCTGTGTTTCTTTTGGTCTCTTGTAGTCGACTTTTTTAAGGTCGGACAGTCTGGCCATTGCGTAGAATATATTGTTGAGGTCCTTTGCTGCTTGGTTCACTCCCTCTGGGTTTGGCATGTACTCAAGGTTGTAGAAGTGGTGGAGCATCCGCTGTATTTCAGGTCTTCTGGAAGCTTCTTTATATCTTAGTGCCGATATTTTGGACCATTTGTAGGATGGAGGCCGGGTGAAGAGGCCGCTCTGCTGTGGCTTCTGAGTGGATGGTTTCTCTGTAGATTTCATGTACAGAAGAAGTTGGCTGTGGTCTGACAGGTGCGTTTGTGGGGTGACTATGAAGGCGCTGAC
>NC_091291.1:93516306-93523806 GCF_032444005.1 Ranitomeya imitator
TAAAGCATGGTGGTGGAAACATCATGCTTTGGAGCTGTTTCTCTGCAAAGGGGACAGGACGACTGATCCGGGTAAATGAAAGAATGAATGGGGCCATGTATCGTGAGATTTTGAGTGCAAACCTCCTTCCATCAGCAAGGGCATTGAAGATGAAATGTGGCTGGGTCTTTCAACATGACAATGATCCAAAGCACACCGCCAGGGCAACGAAGGAGTGGCTTCGTAAGAAGCATTTCAAGGTCCTGGAGTGGCCTAGCCAGTCTCTAGATCTCAACCCTATAGAAAACCTTTGGATGGAGTTGAAAGTCCGTGTTGCCAAGCGAAAAGCCAAAAACATCACTGCTCTAGAGGAGATCTGCATGGAGGAATGGGCCAACATACCAACAACAGTATGTGGCAACCTTGTGAAGACTTACAGAAAACGTTTGACCTCTGTCATTGCCAACAAAGGATATATTACAAAGTATTGAGATGAAATTTTGTTTCTGACCAAATACTTATTTTCCACCATAATATGCAAATAAAATGTTAAAAAAACAGACAATGTGATTTTCTGGATTTTTTTTTCTCAGTTTGTCTCCCATAGTTGAGGTCTACCTATGATGTAAATTACAGACGCCTCTCATCTTTTTAAGTGGTGGAACTTGCACTATTGCTGACTGACTAAATACTTTTTTGCCCCACTGTATATATATATATATATATATATATATATATATATATATATATACACATACACAACACTTACATGCACACTGTAAAGTATATACACACATGGACACTAGATAACATACACAGGTGTGTGTATATATATATATATATATATATATATATATATACACACACATACACTTACATGCACACTATAAAGTATATACACATGGACACTAGATAACATACACAGGTATATATATATATATATATACACATACACAACACTTACATGCACACTATAAAGTATATACACACATGGACACTAGATAACATACACAGGTATATATATATATATATATATATATATATATATATATATATATATACACACACACATACACTTACATGCACACTATAAAGTATATACACATGGACACTAGATAACATACACAGGTATATATATATATATATATATATATATATATATATACACACATACACTTACATGCACACTATAAAGTATATACACATGGACACTAGATAACATACACAGGTATATATATATATATATATATACACACATACACTTACATGCACACTATAAAGTATATACACATGGACACTAGATAACATACACAGGTATATATATATATATATATATATATATATATATATATATACACACATACACTTACATGCACACTATAAAGTATATACACACATGGACACTAGATAACATACACAGGTATATATATATATATATATATATATATATATATATATATATATACACACATACACTTACATGCACACTATAAAGTATATACACATGGACACTAGATAACATACACAGGTATATATATATACAGTGGGGCAAAAAAGTATTTAGTCAGTCAGCAATAGTGCAAGTTCCACCACTTAAAAAGATGAGAGGCGTCTGTAATTTACATCATAGGTAGACCTCAACTATGGGAGACAAACTGAGAAAAAAAAATCCAGAAAATCACATTGTCTGTTTTTTTATCATTTTTTTTTGCATATTATGGTGGAAAATAAGTATTTGGTCAGAAACAAACAATCAAGATTTCTGGCTCTCACAGACCTGTAACTTCTTCTTTAAGAGTCTCCTCTTCCCTCCACTCATTACCTGTAGTAATGGCACCTGTTTAAACTTGTTATCAGTATAAAAAGACACCTGTGCACACCCTCAAACAATCTGACTCCAAACTCCACTATGGTGAAGACCAAAGAGCTGTCAAAGGACACCAGAAACAAAATTGTAGCCCTGCACCAGGCTGGGAAGACTGAATCTGCAATAGCCAACCAGCTTGGAGTGAAGAAATCAACAGTGGGAGCAATAATTAGAAAATGGAAGACATACAAGACCACTGATAATCTCCTTCAATCTGGGGCTCCACGCAAAATCCCACCCCGTGGGGTCAGAATGATCACAAGAACGGTGAGCAAAAATCCCAGAACCACGCGGGGGGACCTAGTGAATGAACTGCAGAGAGCTGGGACCAATGTAACAAGGCCTACCATAAGTAACACACTACGCCACCATGGACTCAGATCCTGCAGTGCCAGACGTGTCCCACTGCTTAAGCCAGTACATGTCCGGGCCCGTCTGAAGCTTGCTAGAGAGCATTTGGATGATCCAGAGGAGTTTTGGGAGAATGTCCTATGGTCTGATGAAACCAAACTGGAACTGTTTGGTAGAAACACAACTTGTCGTGTTTGGAGGAAAAAGAATACTGAGTTGCATCCATCAAACACCATACTACTGTAAAGCATGGTGGTGGAAACATCATGCTTTGGGGCTGTTTCTCTGCAAAGGGGCCAGGACGACTGATTCGGGTACATGAAAGAATGAATGGGGCCATGTATCGTGAGATTTTGAGTGCAAACCTCCTTCCATCAGCAAGGGCATTGAAGATGAAACGTGGCTGGGTCTTTCAACATGACAATGATCCAAAGCACACCGCCATGGCAACGAAGGAGTGGCTTCGTAAGAAGCATTTCAAGGTCCTGGAGTGGCCTAGCCAGTCTCCAGATCTCAACCCTATAGAAAACCTTTGGAGGGAGTTGAAAGTCCGTGTTGCCAAGCGAAAAGCCAAAAACATCACTGCTCTAGAGGAGATCTGCATGGAGGAATGGGCCAACATACCAACAACAGTGTGTGGCAACCTTGTGAAGACTTACAGAAAACGTTTGACCTCTGTCATTGCCAACAAAGGATATATTACAAAGTATTGAGATGAAATTTTGTTTCTGACCAAATACTTATTTTCCACCATAATATGCAAATAAAATGTTAAAAAAACAGACAATGTGATTTTCTGGATTTTTTTTTCTCAGTTTGTCTCCCATAGTTGAGGTCTACCTATGATGTAAATTACAGACGCCTCTCATCTTTTTAAGTGGTGGAGCTTGCACTATTGCTGACTGACTAAATACTTTTTTGCCCCACTGTATATATATATATATATATATATATATATATACACATACACTTACAAGCACACTATAAAGTATATACACATGGACACTAGATAACATACACAGATATATATATATATATACACACATACACTTACATGCACACTATAAAGTATATACACATGGACACTAGATAACATACACAGGTATATATATATATATATATACACACACATACACTTACATGCACACTATAAAGTATATACACATGGACACTAGATAACATACACAGGTATATATATATATATATATATATATATACACACACATACACTTACATGCACACTATAAAGTATATACACATGGACACTAGATAACATACACAGGTATATATATATATATATATACACATACACAACACTTACATGCACACTATAAAGTATATACACACATGGACACTAGATAACATACACAGGTATATATATATATATATATATATATATATATATATATATATATATATATATACACACATACACTTACATGCACACTATAAAGTATATACACATGGACACTAGATAACATACACAGGTATATATATATATATATATATATATATATATATATATATACACACATACACTTACATGCACACTATAAAGTATATACACATGGACACTAGATAACATACACAGGTATATATATATATATATATATATATATATATATATACATACACACATACACTTACATGCACACTATAAAGTATATACACATGGACACTAGATAACATACACAGGTATATATATATATATATATATACACACACATACACTTACATGCACACTATAAAGTATATACACATGGACACTAGATAACATACACAGGTATATATATATATATATATATATATATATATATATACACACATACACTTACATGCACACTATAAAGTATATACACATGGACACTAGATAACATACACAGGTATATATATATATATATATATATATATATATATATACATACACACATACACTTACATGCACACTATAAAGTATATACACATGGACACTAGATAACATACACAGGTATATATATATATATATAGATTCAAGATTCAAGATTCAAAGAAGCTTTATTGGCAGGACCAAATACACATCAGTTTTGCCAAAGCAAGTGTATAGAGGCAATAGGGATAGGGACTGAGGGGATGTTGGGTAGGAGCTGTGGGGGGAGGTGGATGGGGCAGATCCAGGTTGGGGGCTATAGTCCATGGCATAGGGGAGGTGGATGGGGCAGATCCAGGTTGGGGGCTATAGTCCATGGCATAGGGGAGGTGGATGGGGCAGGTTCAGGTTGGGGGCTATAGTCCATGGCATAGGGGAGGTGGATGGGGCAGGTCCATTGTGGGGGCTATAGTCCATGGCATAGGGGAGGTGGATGGGGCAGATCCAGGTTGGGGGCTATAGTCCATGGCATAGGGGAGGTGGATGGGGCAGATCCATTGTGGGGGCTATAGTCCATGGCATAGGGGAGGTGGATGGGGCAGGTCCAGGTTGGGGGCTATAGTCCATGGCATCATAGTTCTCTTTCTCGCAGTCTATGGCATTCGCTCACATACCGCGCTGCTATCTCCACCGCTCTCTCTTCTTCTCCCAGCAAGATATATGTTTTCTCTTCCTCCTTCATGGTGATGAAGTCTGGGAAGAGATGTGAGAGTCTCCTGAAGTGAGTGTCCCTCACTGCTGAGTATTTGGAGCAGTGTAGCAGGAAGTGGGTTTCGTCCTCTATGGCCTCCTGGTCACAGTGTTGGCACAGTCTTTCCTCCCTGGGCTTGTAGCTCTGCCTGTGTCGGCCACATTCGATGGCCAGACTGTGGGCGCTGAGTCTATATCGGCTCAGGATCTGGCGGTCTCTGGGGTCCGGGAGTTTCTCCAGATATGGGGCCAGTCTGTAGTCTCTCTGTAGGCTCCGGTACATGGTCAGTTTCTGTGAGCTGATGATATCATTCTTCCAGTCACTGACATACCTCTCCTGGCCTTCATCTGCCATCTTCCTAATTCCGGCTTTTGTCAGGTTGTTGTGATTGGTGTTCTGCTCCGGTTGGGTTTGGCTGGGCTGTTCCGGGGGTTCTG
The DNA here is from genome assembly GCF_032444005.1 of Ranitomeya imitator. Taxonomy (NCBI): domain Eukaryota; kingdom Metazoa; phylum Chordata; class Amphibia; order Anura; family Dendrobatidae; genus Ranitomeya; species Ranitomeya imitator. Next base: position 93,521,538 of record NC_091291.1, read on the forward strand.
GTTTTTCTGTTTCACCTTCATATATCAGGGCTTTATGGTGATGGGAGCTTGGATTGCTCCTATGCAGGTGAGCCCGGAATGACAGCGCCCTCTTTAGAACTGTTAGGTGTAGAGGGAATCTGCCCAGCTCGGCCCGACAAGCACTGTTGGAGGTGCTCCGATGGACCTGGAGAAGGTGCTTGCAGAATTCCAGGTGGAATATTTCTGTTGGACTGGAGTCCCACTTTGACCAGTCTGGGTAGGTGTGAGGACCCCAGACTTCGCTGCCATACAGGAGGATTGGGGCGATGATGGAGTCGAAGATTTTTAGCCAGACCCTCACTGGTGGCTTCAGATGGTAGAGTGTCCTTCGGATGGCATAGAAGGTTTTGCAGGCCTTGTCTTTCAGGGTCTCTATGGCTTGTTTGAAGTTCCCTGACCGGTGAATCTCTAGGCCCAGGTAGGTATATTTGTCCGTTCCTGTGAGGTCGCAGTTGTTGAGGATAAATGATGGGTGTTGGTCTGATCTTCTCTTTCTCCTCTGGAACACCATGGTGTTGGTTTTCTTTAGGTTGACCGGTAGGGCCCAGGTGGAGCTGAATTTCTCTAGGATTTTCAGGTTGTCCTGGAGGCCTTGCTCGGTTGGTGACAGCAGCAGCAGGTCATCTGCATACAGCAGGAATTTCACCTGAGCGTCGTGGAGGGTGAGTCCTGGTGCTGAGGAGGATTCCAGGGCGGTAGCCAGCTCGTTGATGTAGATGTTGAAGAGCGTTGGGCTTAGGCTGCAGCCTTGTCTTACTCCGCGGCTCTGCTGGAAAAAAGCCGTTCTTTTGCCGCTCACACTCACGCTGCAGCGGTTCTCGGTGTAGGAGCTTTTGATGACATCGTAGGTCTTTCCTCCTATTCCACTCTCCAGCAGTTTCAGGAATAAGCCCGGGTGCCACACTGAATCAAAGGCCTTTTTAAAGTCCACAAAGCAGGCGTATATCTTCCCATTCTTTGTATTGTAGATGTGTCTCTGAATGAGGCTGTGCAGAGTATAGATGTGGTCAGTGGTGCGGTGGTTCGGCATGAACCCTGCTTGGCTCTTGTTGAGGACGTTGTGCTCGGTGAGGAAGGTGAGGATCCTCTTGTTCAGGATACTGTTGAACAGTTTTCCCAGGTTGCTGCTGACGCATATGCCTCTGTAGTTGGCTGGGTCATACCTGTCCCCACTCTTGTGGATGGGTGTGATGAGGCCTTGGTTCCAGGTACGAGGGAAGTAGCCGGCACTCAGTACAATATTGAAGAGTTTAACCATTGCAGCCTGTATTTCTGGTGGGCTGTACTTCAGCATTTCTGGTAGGATTCCATCTAGGCCACCGGCTTTTCTACTTCTTATGGAGGAGAGTCTCTCGGTTACTTCCTGTAGTGTTATAGGTGTATCCACCGGGTTTTGGAAGTTTTTGATTTTTTCCTCCATTGCTTTTAGTTTCGCCATTATGTTTTCCTGTTCTTGGCTTAGTCCTTCCTTTGGAATGTCTTTATAGAGGTCTCTGAAGTATTGGAGCCAGAGGTTGCCATTTTGGATAAGGTTGTTGTTTTTCTTGTCTTTGGTGTCCATGTGGTTCCATAGTTCCCAGAAGGAGTGGTCTTGGAGGGCGTCTTGGAGTTGATTGAGCTTCGTAGAGATGTAACTCTGCTTCTTCCTCCTGAGGATGGTTTTGTACTGCTTTTGTATGGAGTCATAGGCTTCCCTCAGACCCAGGTGGTTGGGGTCTCTGTGTTTCTTGTTGGAGGCTGTTCTCAGGGTCTTCCGTACAGCTTTACATTCTCTGTCAAACCAGCCATTGACCTGTGTTTCTTTTGGTCTCTTGTAGTCGACTTTTTTAAGGTCGGACAGTCTGGCCATTGCGTAGAATATATTGTTGAGGTCCTTTGCTGCTTGGTTCACTCCCTCTGGGTTTGGCATGTACTCAAGGTTGTAGAAGTGGTGGAGCATCCGCTGTATTTCAGGTCTTCTGGAAGCTTCTTTATATCTTAGTGCCGATATTTTGGACCATTTGTAGGATGGAGGCCGGGTGAAGAGGCCGCTCTGCTGTGGCTTCTGAGTGGATGGTTTCTCTGTAGATTTCATGTACAGAAGAAGTTGGCTGTGGTCTGACAGGTGCGTTTGTGGGGTGACTATGAAGGCGCTGACATCTGCCAGGTTCATGTCTGTAATGGCGTAATCAACTACACTCCTCCCTACATGGGAGTTTAGTGTATACCTTCCTAAGGAGTCACCCTTGCATCGTCCATTAAGGATATG